>NW_017253351.1:0-588 GCF_001299255.1 Cyphellophora attinorum | reverse complement strand
GACACGGTCTAATGATTTCAATTCCGGCGTTGCCGCTATACTCATGAGGTGAAGTGCTTACACTTTCATTTATAAACTAATATCATTCTAGCCTATGGCACTCATAATTTACTCCCCGGACTACTAGGGTCTCTAATCCTTATTGCTCCCCGGGGCTTCGTCCCTCAACGTCAGTTGTTACATAGAATGTCGTTTTCACAGTGGTCTGTATCAACGGTATTTGCAAATTGTAACTTTACTCCGCCAGTTCAACTTTCCTTCATAAAACTCTAGAAAATTAGTCCCTTATGTACGCAGGCTTGATTTTCCGTCTAGGTACCCTTTAAACCGATTAAAGATGAATAACGCTTGTATTCTACGTGTTACCGCGGCTGCTGGCACGTAATTTGGCCAATACTAGTATATATATATGGTCATTATCTCTATATATATAGAATTTTAATCTATATTCGACATTCATTCTTTCAAGTTGCTGGTTCAGTCGTTAGACTATTGACCAATATCCCCCACTGCTGTGCTTTGCGCTTTGGGCTTTTTTCATTCCCAATGTGGTCGATCGACCTCTCAGTCACGACTTTCGGAATCTAG
>NW_017253350.1:0-615 GCF_001299255.1 Cyphellophora attinorum | reverse complement strand
GTGGAAAAATTTGGGCCTGCTGGTTTAGAAAGTAAATTCATTGAAATTAGTAATTCTATTAACAATCTAAGTACAGGTATTGTAACAAATTATGCACTTTTTATTTTAACTGGTTTAATATTTTTTTTACAGTTTGCTTATTTTAGTCAATTTACATATATGGATGATATATTGCTTTTAGTTTTATTTATAATAATTTCTTTAATTGTTATGGATAATAAAATCTCAAGTAGCAAATTAGTCGGATAAGAGGTTTCGCTAGTAGTTTAAAAGCTTTCGCTGCTATTGGTTTTATTTGTTATTTGTAATCTTTTTGCTGCTATATTTTATTAAATTTGAGGTCTCAAGGCAATACTATACTTACTTTTTTCAATCTGTTTATTTAGGTTTATATATTTTAGATAAACAAACACTAAAAAAAGGGTTCTTTAACTTAATTGGTAAAGTGCGTTCTTGATAAGGATGTGATTCAAGTTCAAGTCTTGGAAGAATCAGCATTCCCTCAGAGGCTATCTAATTTTAATTACATAAAATAATTTTATGTTATTAACTAATTGCCATGCCTTTATAATTTTTTGTAAAATAAGTATCTAAATAGTTAATAATTAATCTAAT
>NW_017253349.1:0-618 GCF_001299255.1 Cyphellophora attinorum | reverse complement strand
TACACCTGTGTAATCTGCGGAGGTCAATTGGTCTGTTTCTTCATTGCTTGATGTACCTTCCATCCCTCTTGAGGCGGGATCATCCATTCTTGTCACTCTTGCATTAGTCGATGTCTGCGTGCTTCGGTGCTGAATTCTCTCTGGGGGTGCGTGTTGGTGCACTGTAAGGTGGTCAATTGTTCTTGTCGGGGTCTGTTATGGTGGTGTGTGAACCAGTTGTGTTGGAATCGGACCACTTTTGGTCTCCCCAGGTCTTGGAAATACCCATTTGGAGGCTCTTTGCGATGGCCCAAAACCGACTAGATGTCGACGTTGAAAATTTTCACTCCTTCAGTCTTTGTTTGTGGCGAAAAACCAAAAAAAATACAGTATGTCACGTAGGTGGCGATATATGTCACATGTCTTTTTCATGATCTCGCCCGTACAAAAAATTAATCTGGCCTGGATTCGAACCCTGGTGCGGGCTGTTCTGGGGAAATCTGGGATTTTGGCAAAAAAAATTAAAAAGAAAAAAGAGATTGCAGCACCTGAGTTTCGCGTATGGTCACCCACTTAACTACTAACCTCAGGCTCTCACAAGCTTAACTACAGTTGATCGGACGGGAAACGGTGCTTTCT
>NW_017253348.1:0-619 GCF_001299255.1 Cyphellophora attinorum | reverse complement strand
TGCACGTTACCATTTTCTGGATGTACGTTGCCTATCAACTCTCCAACTTTCTACACACACACCTATCAACAATTGGTCAACAATCAACCACCAGCTGCCTACAAATGGGCTAGTGCTGCTCTTGGTGGTACTGTTGCCAGTTTCATCCAACTTCTAGCTACAATCTTGTGAATGGTCTTTCGTTCCAAGAAAATGGGCAGGTGCTCAACATCTTTCCCGTAGATTTTGGTTCTTATGTTTGATTTTTGCAGTTAACTTGGGTCCAATTATTTTTGTCTTCGCTTATGAAAAGGACACTGTTCAATCAAAGGCAGGCCACGCGGTTGCTGCGGTCATGTTCTTTGATTGATGTCTACATAGCTTTGAACCCCACCAATACTCACAGTACATCACATAGTAGTAGTTGATAATATTCTGATAGGGTCTCTTAGAGACAAAATCAAGAAGAGTACGATTCCAGAGTACTTGGCAGCAAAAACTGTAACCCAAACTAAATAAGATAACCATCTATCCAAACCTTGTAATGGGGCAAAAGATGCGGTGAAAGTCTGAGAAGCAACATAGCTTCTACTTGATTTTTGCATATATGAGGTGAAAAGACCACCTAATGGCATAATCG
>NW_017253347.1:0-642 GCF_001299255.1 Cyphellophora attinorum | reverse complement strand
TGGGATGGTGGTGGTGATCGTGGTAGGCTTGCCGTCAGAGTCCTTGGTCGTGATGTGCGAAACAAGGTCTGTCTCGAAGTCACCGTTGCCCTTGTCAGATCGTCGTCGTGTAGTCGGCCGCGCCGCATCACTTGGCTTCAATGGGATGGTGGTGACGATGGTGGTAGGGTTGCCGTTGGAGTCCTTGGTGGTGATGTGGGAGACGAGGACTGTCTCGAAGTCACCGTTGCCCTTGTCGATCGTCGTCGTGTAGTCGCTCGCCGCTAGCAGTGATGGTGGAGATAGTGGTGGTACCTGTACGGGTAACCCCATCCTCGCCCTCAGATGGCGAGTAAGAGATCACAACTGTCTTGCTACTACCGTCGTCCTCCGTCACAGTGGTTGTCACACTGGTGCTGTGAGTAAGGTGGAGCAGACGTGTACACGCCGTCGTCTACCTGATCGAAGGAGGCCATCGTGGTGGTGTATGTAACAGTGTTACCGTCTGAATCAGTGGTGGTGATGTGGGAGACTACTTCTGTGATGGTGTGACCGTCGGAAGTAATGGTGGTGGTGTAGTCGGCCTCGCCGGCATCACTTGGCTTCAATGGGATGGTGGTGGTGATCGTGGTAGGCTTGCCGTCAGAGTCCTTGGTCGTGATG
>NW_017253346.1:0-643 GCF_001299255.1 Cyphellophora attinorum | reverse complement strand
GAGGTGATGTTCGTGGTGTTGGTGGTGTTGTGGTGGTAGTGGGAGTGAAGTTCTGGTGTTGAGTATGCTGAGCCTAGACTGATTCTGGTACTGGCACTGGTACAGACACTGTAAGACTTAGGCTTGGGCTTGCTTGGCCTTGGCTGAGACTGAATTTTTACTTGTACTTACCAAGATACTTACTACATACACAACATGTGATGCAACACACACTATATACAATAAAATGTCAAGCCACTGGGTAACCACTTCCAGAGATTGCTCTGGCCAGTAAGACTATTGTGCAAGGGATGGGCAGAGGATTCCATCAGAAATGTGAGATTCCTTGAAGGTCATTGGTTGGACCGTCTAGGCTGACAGACCCCAGGCCAGAGCTAGCAGAGCTGGGCAGGAATAGGCACAGCTAGGCTGAGAGCTTAGGCTGACCCTGACAGACTGAGCCAGACACATCACCAGGAAACTGACCCACGCCAGGTGGCAGGGTTGCTGTCTATGGTTGTGTGTGGTGGGCTGGACCTCTGCGATGGCCCATCATGCAGGCTTGCACTACATGCATGTCGTGCGAAAAATTTTCGGTGGGGTCGCGTGCTGGAGAGGGCCGTTGAGGGTGCGAGGACTAAGATTTTCGAGACAGAAAGGCGAG
>NW_017253345.1:0-649 GCF_001299255.1 Cyphellophora attinorum | reverse complement strand
TGCACTGACACTGCTATCGCCCTCCCTGCCGCCCTCCCACCGTCACCCCGTGACAAGTGTAAAGCTTAAGTTATTTCTTAATAATAGTAATATTCTTACTATTATCTTTCTTAACTCTTTACTTTAATAAAATATATTAGTATTAACTACTATATAAAGACTTATAAATCTTTATAAACTAATAGTAAGAATCTTAAGCTTTCTAGTCTTTATATCTATTTTTTAATCTTCTATATCTAGAGTATTCTTCTTAAGTATCTTATTATTCTTAAGTTTATATTTCCTTATTATATATATTATAGATTTATAAATATTTATATAACTTAGATAAAGCTTTATATAAATTAATAATAAAAGATATTATTTTTTTTAGATTTATAGATACTCTTTAATATAATAATTTAAATTTCTATCTAGTTCTTTCTTTATATATATTAATGAATATTTATAAATATTAATAAAGTAATAAGAAGTCTTAACTTATACTATAAATCTTATAAATATCTATATAACTAGTAATTATTATTTTACTTAATATTAGCTATATCTATATATATAACTAGGACTTATAAGTATTTAAATATATTTACATATAGCTAGAAGTATTTAACTTATATTTTATAACTCTTATACTCTAGATTAATATAAC